>NC_057800.1:278415161-278436301 GCF_018294505.1 Triticum aestivum | reverse complement strand
AGCGGGGTGGCTGCGGCTTTAAAGGGGGGCGGGGTGGTGCCTTGGGGGAGGGGGCACGGCGGGGACGAGGAGTCCGAGCCGGACTCCTATCGGCGGCGGCGGCGGCGCGGTCTCCTGCCAGGAGACGGCGGCGCGGGGCGAGGTGGGCCGACGGCTGGGCTTCGGCCCAGTCGGCCTAGGTACGCTCCTTTTTTTAAAACAATTCCGCCGAAACTCAGAAAAGTCCTAGGAATTAAAATAAAATTCTAAAAATGCCAAAACAAATTTTCACCATCTAAATAAAATATTTAGAACAAGATGAACATTTTCTTGGCCCTAAAATGCAATTTTGAGAAAAGCAATTTTCTAATTGCAAATAAAATCCAAATAAGATCAAATAAATGATTTTAATATTTTTCCTCCAATATTTCAATTATTTTGGAGAATTCATATTATCTCCTCTCATATATTTTATTATGAAATATTTTTCGGAGAGAGAAATAATCAAAATCAAAAATCCTCGTTTCTTTATTTGATAAAAATCAAATATGAAAACCGGGAAATCCCCAACTCTCTCCGAGGGTCCTTGAGTTGCTTAGGATTTTGAGGATTGCGGGACGAAAATGCAATAAAATATGATATGCAGGAATGATCTATGTATAACATTCCAAATTGAAAATTTGGGATGTTACAAACCTACCCCCCTTAAGATGAATCTCGCCCTCGAGATTCAGGTTGGCTAGAAAATAGGTGTGGCTGGTCTTTGCGAAGATCATCCTCTCGTTCCCAGGTGGCTTCATCCTCGGTATGGTGGCTCCACTGAACTTTGCAAAACTTGATGACCTTGTTGCGGGTGACTCGGCTAGCAAACTCAAGAATCTTAACTGGCTTCTCCTCATAAGTCAAATCACTGTCCAACTGAATCGCCTCCAAGGGTACTGTATCTCTTAACGGTATATCGGCCATCTCAGCATGACACTTCTTCAACTGTGAAACGTGGAACACGTCATGAACTCCTGACAGTCCTTCAGGTAACTCCAACTTGTAGGAAACTTCTCCCATCCGTTCCAAAACACGATACGGTCCTAAAAATCTCGGGGCTAACTTTCCTTTAACTCCAAAACGTTTCACTCCTCGCAAGGGGGATACTCACAGATATGCTCTATCTCCAATTTCATAGGTTACCTCCTTGCGTTTTTAGTCTGCATAACTCTTCTGCCTGGACTGTGCAATCTTCAGTCTAACACGAATCAACTTAACCTTCTCTTCGGACTCCTTGATCAAGTCTGGTCCAAACAACTGTCGGTCTCCTACTTCATCCCACATTAACGGCATCCTGCACCTTCGTCCATACAGGGCTTCAAACGGTGCCATCTTCAAACTGGCTTGGTAGCTATTGTTGTATGAGAATTCTGTGTAAGGCAAATTGTCATCCCAACTAGATCCATAATCTATCGCACAGGCTCTCAACATATCTTCCAGAATCTGGTTGACTCTCTCAGTCTGTCCATCCGTCTGCGGGTGAAATGCGGTACTGAACTCCAATCTTGTACCCAAGGTCTGGTGTAACTGATGCCAAAACTTTGAGGTAAACTGTGTTCCTCTATCTGATACGATAGTCCTCAGAACTCCATGCAGACATACGATCCTAGACATATATATCTTGGCCAACTTCACACTTGTATAAGTGGTTTTCACTGGGATAAAGTGAGCCACTTTGGTCAAGCGATCAACTACTACCCATATGGAATCATATCCTAATTTGGTCCTAGGCAATCCGGTAATAAAATCCATGCCAAGTTTATCCCACTTCCATTCGGGTATCGGCATAGGCTGTAACAATCCTGCCGGCTTTTGATGCTCTGCCTTCACCCTCTAACATACATCACATACGACTACATACTCGGCAATATCCTTCTTCATACCCATCCACCAGAAATGTTCCTTCAAATCCAAATACACCTTGGTGTTTCCGGGGTGTATCGAGTATGGTGAGTCATGAGCCTCCTATAGTATTAACTTCCTGATCTCTATGTTATTGGTCACGTATATCCTGTCCTCAAACCATAGGGTATCATGCTCATCCTCACGAAAACCTTTGGTCTTTCCTTTGCTCATTTTCTCCTCTATCTCGGCAATCTGTTTGTCATCCTTCTGAGCTTCCCGAATCTTACCCAACAATGTCGACTGAACTTCCATTATTGTAACAAAACCTCTAGGAACAATCTCTAATCGAAGTTCCATGACATCCTCTGCTAACTCCTTTGGCACTCCCTTGCTTGCAAGGATATTAGCATAACTCTTCTGGCTCAAAGCGTCTGCTACGACATTGGCCTTTCCTGGATGATAGTGCAGCTTCATGTCATTATTTTATAAGCTCCAACCATCTCCTCTGCCTAAGGTTCTTATGATCCGTGTGTGAAGATGTACTTCAAACTCTTATGATCCGTGTACACATCACAACAGTTTCCAATAAGGTAATGTCTCCAAGTCTTCAATGCATGCACTACTGCTGCGAGCTCCAAATCATGAGTGGCATAGTTCAAATCGTGAGCTTTTAGTTGTCGTGAGGCATACAAAACAACTCTTCTGTCCTGCATAAGCACACTTCCAAGTCCTAAGCGAGAGGCGTCGCAATACACTTGGAAATCCTTATGTATATCTGGCAGTGTCAGCACTGGGGCTGTAGTCAAACGTTTCTTCAACTCCTGGAAACTTGCCTCGCAATCTTCCGTCCATTTAAACTTAGTATCCTTCTTCAATAGCTCCGTCATTGGTTTCGCAATTTTGGAAAAATTCTCAATGAATCTCTGATAGTATCCTGCGAGTCCAAGAAAACTGCGGATCTCGCTAACTGAAGTGGGTGCTAACCATTCAGTGACTGATTAAACCTTGTAGGGGTCTACTGCTATACCTTCTCCTGATATAACATGTCTAAGGAATCCGACTTCCTTCAACCAAAACTCGCATTTGCTGAACTTGGCATACAACTGGTGTTCCCTGAGTTTCTCGAGAACTAATCGCGATCTCCTCTTCATTCTTCGAGTATACCATAATATCATCAATGAACACCACAACAAACTTGTCCAAATATTCCATGAACACCTTGTTCATCATGCTCATGAAATAGGCAGGGGCGTTGGTCAGTCCAAACGACATGACTGTATACTCATATAATTTGTAACGCGTGGTGAATGTTGTCTTTGGTATATCTTTCTCTCGAATCTTCAACTGATGGTATCCCGATCGCAAATCGATCTTTGAAAACACCTTAGCTCCTTGCAGCTGATCAAACAGATCATTGATCATCGGCAGTG
This sequence comes from Triticum aestivum, assembly GCF_018294505.1. NCBI lineage: Eukaryota > Viridiplantae > Streptophyta > Magnoliopsida > Poales > Poaceae > Triticum > Triticum aestivum. Next base: position 278,433,005 of record NC_057800.1, on the reverse strand, counting down.
GGTACTTGTTCTTGATCGTCACTTCATTCAAGGCCCGGTAATCAACAACCATTCTTAGGGATTTATCCTTCTTCTCAACCAAAAGCACTGGGGCTCCCCAAGGTGATGAACTCCTTCGAATGTATCCTTTCTCCAATAACTCCTTGATATGTTTTTAATTTCGTCCAGATCATTCGCGGGCATCCGATAGGGTCTCTTGGATATTGGCCCGGTCCCTGGCAACAGCTCTATCAAAAACTCGATGTCTCGATCCGGTGGCATGCCTGGTAACTCCTCTGGAAAAACATCCGGGTAATCCCTCACTACACGCACTTCCTCCTGAACAACTCCCGTGAGGGTATTCACTTGGCTCCTCCTAGGCACATGCCTAGATACATACTTAATCCTTTTTCCCATCGGGGTGGTGAGATAAATCGACTTACTAGCACAGTCAATACTTCCTCCATACTTTGACATCCAGTCCATGCCTAATATCACATCCAATCCTTGTGACTCCAAGATAATTAGGTCGGACGAAAAAACATGGGTGCTAATGGTTAGGGGTATCTGGTCGTACCATCGACTAGCCATATACTCTGCTCCAGGTGAACTCACTAAGAGAGGGGTCCTAAGGGTTTGGGTTGGTAGTTTAAACTTATCCACAAATCCCCTTGATATGTATGAATGCGATGAACCAGTATCAAATAGAACAAGAGCGGTAAATGACTTAACCAAAAACTTACCTATTACCGCGTCCGACTGCGCTTCAACCTCCTCCACGTTAACGTGGTTCACTTGTCCTTTGTTGAATGGAGTGGGCTTCTTCCCAGCGCTCCCATTTCCGTTTCCATTCTTTCCTTCAGGGCACTCCGTGGCATAGTGTCCAGTCTTCCCGCACTTGAAACAAGTAACGTGACTTAGATCTCTTTTGGCGGGTGTGGCTGGATTGGGGCGGTTCTGATTGTTATTGGCTTCGTTCCCATTCCCATTCTTAGTACCATTGTGATTATGTGATCCTCCTCCGGTGTGGTTATGACCTCCATGGTTATGAACAAGTCCTCCCGAGTTCGGGGTTAGGCGAGGCTTCTGCTGAGATCCTGAGTTATCCCTTGTCCATACTTCCTCTTATGGCTCTCAATCTGCTGCTGCTTCCCTTCAATCATAAGAGCCTTATCTACCAACTCCTGGTAGTTGGTGAATGTTGCCACCATCAACTGCATACTCATCTCATCATTCAGCCCTTCCATAAACTTCTCCTGCTTTGCGGCATCTGTGGCCACATCGTCAGGGGCATAGCGAGATAGCTTACTAAACTCATCCACGTACTGGGCCACAGTACGGTTCCCCTGGCGTAAGTTGCGAAACTCACGCTTCTTCATACTCATGGCTCTAGTGGAGACATGGGCTGTGCGGAAAGCTTGCTGAAACCGGTCCCATGTCAACGTGGCTATAGGGTAGGTGACAGTGTAATTCTCCCACCATGATGCTGCTGGTCCATCCAACTGATGTGCAGCAAAATGCACCTTCTCAGCATCAGTACATCCTGCAGTGGTTAACTCCCTTCCAATTCTGTGGAGCCAATCATCTGCAACTATAGGCTTGGTGCTACTGGAAAACACCGGCGGTTGTAACCTTAGAAAACGGGCTAGGTTGTCCACTGGCGGCGGGTTGTTGTTGTTGTTGTTGCCCTGGTTCTGAACTAGCAATTGCATCAAGGTGTTCTATTGCTGGATCAACTGAGTGAGCTCCGGTGGGAAGGCAAATCTGGGGTCACGTCTCGGAGGCATCTGATGGGTTTAGAGGGAAGAGATTAGAATAGAATGAGGTCTAATGAGAAAGTCACTACCCATATGCACATGAGACAAACACAATCGTTTCACTCAATCAATCAAGCAAGGCATACAATCGATCTAACTATCGCAAAAGTGCTCGGACTACTCTATTTACATGGTGGAATACTACTAATCATTGGGTGGCTGTCGGAGTAAATAGCCATGGGTAGCCTAGCCGGCTTTCCCTGGCCCTTCTGAAAAAATTACGACCTGATCTGGCTCTCAAGAATCCAAGGCATAGGGCCGCCTTCCCCTGGCCGACTGTCTCCCAGGCCGGCTATTGGAAGGCGGCCCGACTTTAGCCCTCATGAAGAAAGCCATGGGAGGGCCGACTTCGAGAAGCCGGCCGCGAGGAGGCCGACTCCGAGAAGCCGGCTCCCATAAAGCGGTCGAGACCGTACCCTCAAAGTTTGCATCCACCTAGCGGCGATGAGACGGGGCGTGGCTATAGTGAAGCCTGTCACCCCCGAATCCCGGAGCGCGCCTGGCACAGTGCGCCGTACGGGTGGCCATGACCCGTCCGGCGCGGCACTGTTGCCACACTGACCCTGATGTCATCCACGATGGGTTACCAGTACGGACCACGGGCGGTGGGCCCCTTCAGGCAGAGAGACACCTGAAGGCGGCCTGGCCTCCCCCAGTCGGCCCGAGACGGAGCCGGCTCTCTCCAGCCGGCTTGCCATCCCCTCGAAGGAGACGCCCCATTAAGGAGACAAGACGTGGTGAGGCTACAGTGGCCACCCGCCGGACGGCAGCACTGTAGCCATGCTTACCTCGGCGAAGCCCTCGTCACCAAGATTGAGCAACAGTAACCAGCCACCGACAAGGCCCTGGACAGTGGGGCCTGTCTGTCGACCAGGGAGCCGGCAGCCGGCGGGCCCCAGAAGCCGGAGAGCGAAGACACAGACGACTGGGCCCCATGCCCAGCCGGATTACCATTGTACCCCCGGGGGGTAGGCCTATATAAACCCCCCGGGACACCCATGCAAAGGGGGGACCCCCAGCTAGTTTTAGACACCACACAAGGAGAAGAAGCAAGCTAGTCGTGCTCTTCTTCCTCCTCCCACCAAACAGCTCAAGGAGCATTGTGTAGCTACTTGTCCATCTAGTGATCATGCGGAGACCCCGCAGAGCAGCAGTAGGGGTGTTATCTCCACGGAGAGCCCCGAAGCTGGGTAAGATTCGCCGACGTGCATGCCTTCGCCTCATCCCGTTTCCAGGCACCGGCGACGTCTTACTGGCTCCCACAATGATAAGCCACCCGTTGGCATATGTCGCACCTACCACCCGACATTTGGCGCCCACCATGGGGCCAGGTGCACCGTCGTCTGGAAACCTGTTCTGGACGGGAACCCTCTTCCTCCCCCGCGAGCATAGCCAGCCCGGCACGCCCGATGGCGCTTGCCACGACGCACTGCAAGGCGTCACCAACGCCTGCACAGCGAGCAGCCTCGCTGATCTCCTCGACAAGACCCTCATCTCCGACGAGCTCGCCTCCGACGCGGGCACCGACCATCTCGTCAACCTCCTCGGCCGGCTCCATGTCTCTGGCGAGCCTGTTGTGGACTTGGAGTCGGTTGGCTCCACCGATCCGATGCGTGTCGACTCCGACACGGCCTCGTTCGACACCTTCCCCACCAACGTCACGATCTACAGCGACCCGCTTCCTCGAGCCGATGGCTGCGACGCTGTCACCACCGAGGTGATGGTCATCGCCCATGACGGCGCTGCTGACGAGAGCACCCACGACGCCCCACACGCGGTGCTCCACGACTTGTCCATCCCCCTTCCGGCCGACGCCGACACTGAAGCACTGGAGGCTCGCTGCCTCGCCCTCCTCGCGGAAGGCCGGAAATTGGTTTCCATGAGACGCCTCGCTGAGGCCCACCGACGCGAGGCCGACCGCGCCGCCTTTGGCACGCCACCCCCAGGCGGGCCCAGCCGGGTCGGCGTTGTCAGACAGCGCGGCGCTGTCGTTGCCAACACGTTAGGAGTCGACCGCCCAGTCTACGCCACTCCACTCAAGAACCTGCGCGCCGCCCAGGCGGCCGTAGACGAGCTAGACGGACTGGGGGCCGAAGAACTCCCCCACATGACCCGACGCATCTAGCAGCTGATCGATGCAGCCGCGCAGCGGCACGAAGCCGACGCCCGCGCGGAAAGCCCTCCCCCGCGCCGAGATCACGGCGCGACGTCCCGGACACCGACTGCGGGCAGAGACCGCGCGCGGCGCGAGAAAGAGCCGGCTGCCAGCCGAAGCCAAACCTGGATCTCCATCGAGCGAGACGCAGAAGGCCACCCTCGGGCCGTGGAGTGGCAGGGCAACCCGCCTTCGCCTCGGCCCCGTGGAGAGAGATATCCCACCCCTCCGCCGGTGGCGCATCCGACTCTCAGCGGCCGACTGCGTCGCCGCGAAGGAGTCGGCGAAAACGATGCCCGCCATCGGATCGACCGCCTGGCGCGATCCCTGGCGCTGGAAGAAGAAGACGATGTCGGTCTGCCTTGCTTCGGCCCCCGCATCCGCGACGAGACCTTCCCCAAAGGGTTCTCCCTCCCAAGAGACACGCCCAAGTACAACGGCTCCGTGAAGCCAGAAGATTGGCTGATCGACTACTCCACAGCGGTTAGCATAGCCAGCGGCAACCGGCGCGTTGCCGTGAAGTACGTGCCTCTCATGCTGCAAGGCACGGCGCGGACCTGGCTCAACAGCCTCAAACCACGCAGCATCAACAGCTGGCTAGACTTCACAGAAGCCTTCGTCCGCAACTTCACCAGCACCTACAAGCGGGCTCCCAAGCCCAGACAGCTCTCCTTGTGCGTACAAGGCCCCGCCGAGTCAACTCGCGACTACATCACGCATTGGGCCGAGCTCCACAACTCTCGCGAAGGGGTGCACGAGGTGCAAGCCATAGAATACTTCACAGCTGGGTGTTGAGAAGGCACCCTCCTCAAGCACAAGCTTCTCTGCAACGAGACGACTACCCTCGACGAGCTTCTGGACATAGCGGACAAGTACGCCACCGCCGACTCCTCAATGAAGACCGAGCTCCGGGTAGACGCATCCGGAAAAGTACTCAACCCGGCGCCCAAGACGGCGGCTGGGAATTCGGGCCGACGCCCACACTCGAACGACCACAAGCGCAAGGGCCCCGCGCCACCTCCCGCCAGTCGGCAGGTGGCCACAGTTGAAGACGTGTCGCCGAAGGGCGGCCCGCGCCTAAGAAACCCAAGGGCGGCAGGCCGGCTTGGCAGCCGGCCTTCTCCTACGAGCAAACTCTTGACGCCCCGTGCAAGTTCCACAGCGGCGCAAAGCCGTCCAACCACACAACCCGGAAGTGCCATTGGCTCACCCGAATCTCCAAAGGCGAAGGGTTCGCGCCGCCTCCGCCTGCCGGTCCGCCGCCTCCGGTTCCGCCGGCGCCGGCCGCTCGGCCCGCAGTCGGAGCCGTGCATGATGAGTTCCCCGACGAGCATGCCGCCTATATCGTCTTTACAAGCCAGCCCGAAGACCGGCGCAGCAAATGCCGAGAGAACCAGGAAGTCAGCATGGTTGCTGCCAACCCCGCCGAGCACATGCACTGGTCAGAAAAGCCTATCAGCTGGAGCCGGGCCGATTACCCAGAGGTGATGCCATCTCCCGGCTCTTATGCGTTGGTTCTGGATGCCACCCTTACAACGGATAGACGCGCCGCCCGCTTCTCCCGTGTGTTGATAGACGGCGGGAGCAGCATCAACATCTTGTACCGCGACACCCTGGAGAAGCTGAACGTCAAGAGAAAGCAACTCACGCCTACTCGGACAGTGTTCCATGGCATCGTACCCAGCCTATCCTGCGCCCCCATTGGCAAGATCAAGATTGATGTACTCTTTGGGGACAAGGAGCATTTCCGCCGGGAAGCAATATGGTTTGAAGTGGTGGACCTGGAGAGCCCCTACCACGCGTTGCTTGGCCGACCTGCCTTGGCCAAATTCCTGGCAGTTCCCCACTATGCATACCTCAAGATGAAGATACCAAGCACCAAAGGCGTCATCACCGTAGCCGGCGATTACAAGAAGTCCTCTGAGTGCGCAGCAGCCAGCAGCCGGCTGGCCGAGTCCCTTGTGATTGCCGAAGAAAAGAAGATGTTGGACCGAGTCGTGGCCATAGCCGGCAAGCAGTCGGCCGTGTCCCCCGATCCCAAGGAGCATGATGCTCAAGGATCTTTCCAGCCGGCCAAGGAGACGAAGAAGATACCTCTTGACCCCGAGCACCCAGAGAGGTTTGCCGTCATCGGGGCAAACCTAAACAGCAAATAGGAAGGCGAGCTCGCCGATTTCCTCCGTCAGAATCGGGACATATTTGCATGGTCCCCTAAGGACATGCCGGGCGTCCCGAAGGAATTCGCCGAGCACAAACTACATGTCCGAGAAGACGCAAAGCCAGTCAAACAACCCCTTCGCCGACTGTCGGAGGAGAAATGCAGGATTGTGGGAGAGGAGATAGCCCGGCTTCTGGCAGCCGGCTTCATTATGGAAGTTTTCTTTCCAGAGTGGCTCGCCAACCCGGTCCTCGTGCTAAAGAAGAACAACAAGTGGCGCATGTGTATAGACTACACGAGCCTCAACAAGGCTTGCCCCAAAGATCCCTTTGCCCTGCCAAGGATTGACCAAGTGATAGACTCCACGGCCGGATGCGAGCTGTTGAGTTTCTTGGATGCTTACTCAGGATATCACCAGATAAAGCTAGATCCGGACGACCGCCTGAAGACCGCCTTCATCACGCCATTTGGAGCCTTCTGCTACCTGACTATGACATTCGGCTTAAGAAATGCCGGTGCCACTTTTCAACGTTGCATGCAGAAGTGCCTCCTCAAGCAACTCGGCAGAAATGCTCACGTCTACATGGACGACATTGTGGTGAAGACGGAGAAGCGCGGCACCTTGCTGGAAGACCTCAAAGAAACGTTTGAGAACCTATGCCGGTTCCAAATAGAGCTCAACCCCGAGAAATGCGTGTTCGAAGTGCCAGCCGGCCAGCTCCTAGGCTTCCTGGTCTCCGAACGCGGCATTGAATGCAACCCGGTGAAGATCAAGGCCATCGAGAGAATGGCGATCCCCACCAAGCTTCGAGACATCCAAAAGTTCACCGGATGCTTGGCCTCCTTGAACCGCTTCATCAGCCGGCTCGGAGAGAAAGCTCTCCCCCTCTACCGCCTCATGAAGAAGAGCACTCACTTTGAGTGGAACGACCAGGCCGGCCAAGCCTTTCACGAGCTGAAGAAGATGCTGGCCACGCCGCCCGTCCTAGCGGCGCCGACTGAGAAAGAGCCCATGCTCCTTTACATTGCCGCAACCAGCCGGGTGGTCAGCACCGTCATCGTAGTCCAACGCTAGGAGAAGGCCGAGCCCAGCCGGTCCAGAGGCCGGTGTATTATTTGAGCGAGGTGCTGTCTACCTCGAAGCAGAACTACCCGCACTACCAGAAGATGTGTTATGGCGTGTACTTCGCCGCCAAGAAGCTGAAGCCCTACTTCCAAGAGCATCCCATCACGGTCGTATGCACCGCCCCGCTGGCCGAGATCATAGGCAGCTGGGATGCATCCGGCCGGGTGGCGAAATGGGCCATTGAGCTGGCCCCTTACACGATCTTCTACCAGCCTCGCACCGCCATCAAGTCCCAAGCATTGGCCGACTTCCTCGTCGACTAGGCCGAGACCCAGTACCTACCGCCGGCTCCCGATCCACTCATTGGCGCATGCACTTCGATGGGTCCAAGATGCGCACCGGCTTGGGAGCCGGCATCATCCTCACCTCTCCCAAAGGCGACAAGCTCAGATACACACTGCAAATTCACTTTGCCGCCTCCAACAACGTGGCCGAGTACGAGGCGCTCATACACGGGCTCCGGCTTGCCAAAGAACTCGGCATTCACCGGATCCTATGTTATGGTGACTCGGACTTGGTGGTCCAGCAATCATCCGGCGACTGGGATGCCAAGGACGCAAATATGGCAAGCTACCGCTTCCTCATTTAGCAGATCAGCGGGTATTTTGAAGGATGCGAACTCCTCCACGTACCGCGAGCCGACAACGAGCCAGCTGATGCTCTGGCTCGAATAGGCTCCACTCGGCAAGCAATACCAACCGGCGTCGCTCTACAACGCCTCCTCAAGCCGTCCATCAAGCCGTCTCCAGAGTCCGATTCCATCTTCGTACCGCCTGACCCCGACGCGGCCGGGTCCGGCTCGAAGAACCAAGCAGGCGACCCTGGGACTTCAGTAGTCGGCCCAGGGACTTCGGCAACCGGCTCGGGGACTGCCACACCCGGCTCGGGGACTGCAGTAGCCGGCCCGGGGACTGCACCAGCACAACAGCCGGCGGCCGACTCCAGCATTTCACCACCCAGCCCGCCCACCCTGGTGGCAGTAGCCACATTGGCAGTAGGAGAAGTCTCGGCTCCGTCATGGGCTCAGTCCATCCTCAACTTCCTAGTAAACCAAGATCTGCCGGCTAACGAAACAGAGGCAAGACAAGTCCAACGTCGAGCCGGAGCATACACAATCGTCAACAGAGAACTCGTCAAGCGCAGTGTCACTGGAGTCCTCCAGCGATGCGTCGAGCAAGAGAAGGGCATTGCAATCCTCAGAGACATCCACCAAGGAGAATGCGGCCACCATGCGGCCTCAAGATCACTCGTCGCCAAAGCCTTCCGCCATGGTTTCTTTTGGCCGACTGCTTTGGATGATGCCAAGGAGTTAGTTAAATATTGCAAAGGGTGCCAACTCTTCAGCTCCAAGCAACACATGCCGGCTTCGGCACTCAAGACCATTCCCCTCACCTGGCCCTTCGCCGTTTGGGGACTAGACATGGTGGGCCCATTCAAGACGGCGCGCGGCGGCATGACGCATTTGCTCGTCGCCGTGGACAAATTCACCAAGTGGATTGAGGCAAAGCCGATCAAGAAGCTGAATGGGCCGACTGCTGTGACATTCATCGCAGACATAACAACTCGGTACGGTGTGCCACACAGCATCATCACCGACAATGGCACGAATTTTGCCAAAGGAGCCTTGGCACGTTTCTGCGTAGCCCAAGGTATCCGGCTGGACTTAGTGTCCGTCGCCCACCCACAGTCAAACGGCCAGGTCGAGCGAGCCAACGGCCTCATCCTCTCCGGCATCAAGCCCCGACTGGTCGTACCACTGGAGTGTTCAGCCGGCTATTGGCTCGATGAGCTGCCGGCTGTCCTCTAGAGTCTGTGCACTACCCCAAACAAGTCAACCGGCTTCACTCCTTTCTTCCTCGTGTACGGTGCTGAGGCGATCATCCCAACCGACATCGAGTTCGACTCGCCCCGGGTAACCATGTACATGGAGGCGGAGGCCAAGGAAGCACGAGAAGACGGTGTCGACCTGATGGAAGAAGGCCGGCTCTTAGCCCTTAGCCAGTCTGCCATCTACCAGCAGGGTTTGCGCCGCTACCACAGTCGGAAGGTCAGGCCAAGATCTTTCCAAGAGGGCGATCTTGTGCTTCGGCTGATCCAGCGAACAGCCGGCCAGCACAAGCTCTCGGCCCCTTGGGAGGGCCCCTTCGTCATCAGCAGAGCTCTAGGCAACGACTCCTACTACCTAATCGACGCGCAGAAGCCCAACGCACGCAAGAGAGAGGACTCCGGCAAGGAGTCGGAACGACCATGGAACGCCAACCTCCTTCGAAGATTTTACAGTTGAAATGCAGTATGTATCACACTAACTTTTGTACTAAATACGAGACGATAGGCCCCCCGAGGAGGGCTCGGGGACTGCCATCTTTTATCTATGAATGAAAAGTATCATGCTTATGACCTTGTCATTTCATTTACTTGTTCCGTCCGGCACCGGGTTCGACTAGTCGGCCCGGGGACTGGCCGACTGGAGTTATATTAGAAGTCCTACCCGCGGTCAGACAAGTAGTGTGCCGACACCCAAGCTTAGCTCTTGCCAAAGTCACAGTTCGAAGAACCGGCTGTCCGGATGGCAAGAGTCAAAAGCAGGAAAGGATGCCCACATGAAAAATGGCCAGGGACCAACGGACTAATATAACGAAAGCCGGTTTGCCGCCTACCACCGACCGACTACCAAAGTAGCTGGCCGGCCGGTTTCCATTCACTTCACTTCAATCCAAGAAAGCTCGAGTACTTGCCTCCCCAAAGAGGGAAGGCGGCAAAGGAAAAAGCCTAAGGATAAAAAGCATACGCGAATGGAAACCAAACATGCACATAATAATATTTACATAAAAGACCTCCAAGAGGCCAGCATTCAACATAGTTTGGATACACCCCCAGTGGGTGGAACTACGAAAGCTTAATAAAGATTGTTCAAAAGGCAACAAGCAGGAAAAATAAGGATGGCAGGTCAAGCTGGCGGAGCGACCGACGAGCCGGGCTGGTCGGCGGAGACGGTTGTGCCGGCTGAAGGAGTGGCCGGCTAGCGAACCTCGGCTTGATCACCGCCTCCTGCAAAGGGCGCGCTTCCACGCGCCTCATTGCTGGAGGCACGGTCAGCCTAAGGCCGGCCGGTTGTTCCACTAGCCGGCTCGACGTCTTCACCGTCCTCTTCTTCGTTATCCTCGCCCTTGTCGCTGGAGGCGATCTCCTCTGCCGAGTCCTCGCCCGCCGCCAGGTTCAGCCCGAACCACTCCTCCGGCTGGGCAACGCCGTCATCATTGATTTCAGGTGCAAAAATGCTGGTGTCGATGCACTCGGCGATCGTCAAAGCATGCAGGGCGATAGCCGGCCGCACCTCCTCCAGCTCCGCGTCGGCCTCCAGCCGCCAAGTGCGCAGCTGGTCCAGGTTCAGCCCTGGGTACCAAGCTCGAACGAACTCCAACGCCCGCCCGGCTCCAAGACGGGCCGCCGACACATTCCAAGCTTCAAAGCGACCGACTGCGATCTCCAGCCAGAGGGCGGCCAACACCTGCGCCCCGGCACGTTGGAGCCGGCGAAGCATCCGGTGAGCTGGCTACAGCCGCGCTTGGACAGCCAAGAGATGTTCCTCAAGCATCCGATTCGCGTCCGGCGCGATGTTGACCCCCGCCTGACGGTGCGCCTCGCGATGGGCCTCGATGGTTTGGGCGGCGAAGGCGGAGTAGCCGGGAAAGTAGTCTGCACAAGAAAATAGGCAGCAGCACAAGTCAGGCCAAAAACCAGGCGGCAAGGGGCAGGAGAGGAGTGAGGAAGGCGGTTTACCGTCGATCAAGTCCTCGATGCGGCCGAAGCCTTCATCCAGCGCTCGCCGGGTCTCAGCCCAGCTCGCCGCCTCGGTCTCAAACTCTACCTTCAGGGCGGCCTCGCTATCCTGCGCTTTCTGCAAGGCTGCCTTGTGGCTCTCCTCTTGGTCAGCCAGCTTCTTGGCCAGGCGGTCACACTCCTGGACCAACGCAGCATACTCAGCATCCTTGGTACGAAGGGCGGCCTGCGCTTCGCCGAGCTCCCTCCTCAAGTCGGCGTTGGCCCCTGAAAGCATGAAAGACAAAAAAACCCAATAAGGAAAAAGTCATCAAGGAAGATCCAACCCGACTGCTCAGTAGTCGGCCCGAATCTCGGGGACTACACCCAGTGGGTGCGCTGACGCGCCCCCACAGGAGACAGACAAGATCAAGCACTTACTTCGGCTGTTGGCCAGGTCGTCGGTCTTCCGACCCAACTCCTGAGCCTGGGAGTTGAAAGCGGCAGCACGGGAATTATGATATTCCTGGAAGTTCAGACAGGAAGCAAAAATAAGGTAGTCATCAAGAAAGATCCGACCCGACTGCTCAGCAGTCGGCTCGAATCTCGGGGACTACACCCAGTGGGTGCGCTGACGCGGCCCCACAGAAGAAATCAAGAGACCAAAGCGGCCAAGAATGAAAGACTCACCCGGATGGCGGCCCGCGTCGACAGGAACTCATGGGTGTACTGCTGCAGCAGGGCGGCCTGAGCTTGAAGCCGGCTCCGGACCTCTTGAGCCGCCACATTCAGCTTGCTAGTCCCCCCGCTGGGAGTCCACTCGGACATGGCGGTGCTGGCCGCCTCCAGAGCCTCCGCCGACTGGCCGGCGCCCGCAACTCGGCGCGACTCCGGTGGAGCGGCGCCTCCCCCTGCGCGCCGGCACGTCACCGGTTGCACCTCGAAGCCGGGTCCGTCCTCCGGCTCACCCCCGGCCGGCTCCTCTGGCGCCGCTGACGATTGGCCGCCTTGGCCCGCTCCGGTTGGTGCTGCCGGCGGCGCTCTCCCCACGAAGACCACGAGGTCCTCCCTCCTCTCCATCAGCAGCGGGTCTTGGACGATTTCCTCCGCCAGGGGCAATGGGGTGTCAGGGGCCACGGCTCGGAGGGGAATGGCGAGCAGCGGAGGCTGGTTACGTGAACCCTCCGCCTCCATTTCCGCGGTCGCCGCCTCCGCCTGGGCCTTGGCTGCCGCGTCGGCCTGCTCCCTCGCCGCCTGGGCGACCGCTTTTTCCGCCGCCTCATGCTCCTCCCACGCCTCACGGGTGTCCCGCTCCGTGGCCTCCCTGAGGTCGGCGCGGGGGTCCACGCGGCGGGAGCCCGAAGACCCTCCAGTCGGCCCAACTACGGAGCCGCCCGGACCCCGCTCAAGGGAAAGCGGCGCCCTGTCCAGCGAGCGGGAAAAGGTTAGGAACAATGTTCGAACAGGAGAGAACGATGAAAAGCATGCGACCAGGCAATCGATGACTTACGCTGAGACCGCCTGAGGCTGCTTCACCGCCTTGTGGAAGCGGGTCGCTTTCGCGGCCGCCTCATCTCGTTTGGTCGCCGTAGTGGAGGCTTTGGACTTCTTCGGCCGACTGCCAAAGAGGATTGACGCGGCTCGGCGCTTCTGTGCGCCGCCGCTGGCAGCCGGTGCGGTGGACGAGCCCGCGCCCTGATGGTCGGCCGCCGGCTGGCGACGCGGGGCGACTTCAGCTTTGGCATCATCCGGCCAGTCCTCGAAGCTGGCGGTAAGCCCTGTGCCTCCAGGGCTCAGCGTCGTCCCCCACGACGGCGTCTTCCATGGCGACCGCCCCCAAATCCGGGTCGTCGACGTCGTCCACCGTGGGGTCGGGGACGTACTGGCGTTCTATCCCTGCTGCCGCGGTCGTCGGTGAAAGAAGGGGGTTCTGCTAAGAAGAACCGACCGATCAGAAGCCGACCATCATAAAGCCGGCTACCAACAAAAAGAAGAAAGAGAGGAAAGCTTACCGCGGGCGGAGGGTTGGCGCGAGAATACGGCACCTTGCCGTATCGCCAGTGCTCGGCGAGCTTGCAATTGGAGATATAATTTACCATGTACGACACCTCCGCATGAGGCATCTCCCTGGTGCTCAGCCGGCTTGGGTCGAAGTGGCCGCTCATCTGACACATCATGTGGGGCCGGCTTTGGAGAGGAAGTATCCGGCGCTCCATGAAGGTGGCCACCAAGTCGGCCCCGCTCAGGCCTTCCGACTGGATCATCACCCGAAGCCGGGAGACGGCAGCGTTCCCGGCCTGAGACAGTGACCTGGACCGGAAACTCCATGAGGGCTACCTCCCAGCCGGCGGGCCGGCTACGTAAGCCGGCAGGTTGACTTGCTGGGCGACGTTCTTCACGTAGAAGTATGACTTCTGCCAGATCTTCACCGACTGGATCAGGGGGATGGACGGGAACGGATTGTTCTCGCTCGCCCGCCTCATGGCGATGAAGGCTCCGCAGGGGGCGGGCACGCCCGTGACGACGGTGCCGAGTTTGCTCTGGAAGAATTCCGCCCAGAGCTCGAGCGTGGGGAGGACCCCAAGGAAGCCCTCGCATAGTGTGACGAAGGCGATAGCAGCATCACCGCGTTGGGCGTAAGGTGATGCGGCTGGAGGTTGTAGAATTCGAGGAAGGCCCGGAGGAACCCGCTCGCCGGAAGGCCGAAGCCGTGCAGGCAGTGCGAGCGGAAGATCACCCGCCCGCCTTCCTCCGGTGCTGGTGAAATCTCCTTCTCTGGCGCTAGACGAACCCGAACGAAGTTCTCGCCGGGCAGGCATCGCGTCTGGCGGAGGAACGCGACGTGGTCCTCATGGACGTTGGAGCCATCCCACGAGCTTGACAGCGCCATGGGGTAGCGCGGCGAGAAGCAAGACGACGCGGCGGCGGAATGGCGCGGCGAAGAGCTGCTGCGGGGAAGAGAAGAAGAAGGAGGGTGAGAAGGGGGCGGAGTGAGGGAGAGCGCGCGAGCCTCTGCCGCTCCCCCTCCTCCTCCTACTTATGGACCGCGCGACGGAGCCGAGGAGGCGCGGCGTGGGGGAACGTGGGGATCAACTGCGCCCACTCCCCCACGTCCCGCGATTACTATGCCTTGATGGCGGAATAAAACCGCCGCGGGAAAGCGAGCGGCCCACAGATCCGCGCTCGGACCGAGGCCTGCGAGTGGCGGGCCCGGGCCTGTGGCGGCGTCCCGTCACGCGCGTGCGTTGGCAGGATTTCCTCGCCACGTGGCCCGCGTTCCCACCTACGAGAAATGGAGCTCTCTGAAATCGGCATACACCAGCAAAGCCGGCTCTTCAGGGTAGGAAGCTGACCAAGCTTCTCGTCCCTTTGTCCGCCTCGAAGCTCGATCAGCTTCGGGGACTACTATCGGAGTAAATAGCCATGGGTAGCCTAGCCTCCTTCCCCTGGCCCTTCTGAAAAAATTACGAGCCGATCCGGCTCTCAAGAATCCAAGGCATAGGGTCGCCTTCCCCTGGCCGGCTGTCTCCCAGGCCGGCTATTGGAAGGCGGCCCGACTTTAGCCCTCATGAAGAAAGCCATGGGAGGGACGACTTCGAGAAGCCGGCCGCGAGGAGGCCGACTCCGAGAAGCCGGCTCCCATAAAGCGGTCAAGACCGTACCCTCAAAGTTTGCATCCACCTAGCGGCGATGAGACGGGGCGTGGCTACAGTGAAGCCTGCCACCCCCGAATCCCAGAGCGCGCCTGGCACAGTGCGCCGTACGGGTGGCCATGACCCGTCCGGCATGGCACTGTTGCCACACTGACCCTGATGTCATCCACGACGGGTTACCAGTACAGCCCACGGGCGGTGGGCCCCTTCAGGTAGAGAGACACCTGAAGGCGGCCTGGCCTCCCCCAGTCGGCCCGAGACGGAGCCGGCTCTCTCCAGCCGGCTTGCCACCCCCTCGAAGGAGACGCCCCATTAAGGAGACAAGACGCGGTGAGGCTACAGTGGCCACCCGCCGGACGGCAGCACTGTAGCCATGCTTACCTCGGCGAAGCCCTCGTCACCAAGATTGAGCAACAGTAACCAGCCACCGACAAGGCCCTGGACAGTGGGGCCTGTCTGTCGACCAGTGAGCCGGCAGCCGGCGGGACCCACCAGCTGGCGGGCCCCAGCAGCCGGCTCAGAAGTCGGAGAGCAAAGACACAGACGGCTGGGCCCCACGCCCAGCCGGATTACCATTGTACCCCCGGGGGTAGGCCTATATAAACCCCCCGGGACACCCATGCAAAGGGGGGAGCCCCAGCTAGTTTTAGACACCACACAAGGAGAAGAAGCAAGCTAGCCGTGCCCTTCTTCCTCCTCCCACCAAACAGCTCAAGGAGCATTGTGTAGCTACTTGTCCATCTAGTGATCATGCGGAGACCCCGCAGAGCAGCAGTAGGGGTGTTATCTCCACGGAGAGCCCCAAAGCTAGGTAAGATTCGCCGGCGTGCATGCCTTCGCCTCATCCCGTTTCCAGGCACCGGCGACATCTTACTGGCTCCCACAATGATAAGCCACCCGTTGGCATATGTCGCACCTACCACCCGACAGTGGCCATCTAGAAATTTTGGTCGGTGGAAGATTCCATGATATCTGCTCCAGCTTCGTCTTCATAGTCATCATCACTCAGGTCGGAGTCGGTGTCGTCGATGATGATGTAGTCCTCTGGGCGAATCTCCTTGGGTTCTTCATCTTCTTCTACTGGAGTGGGCTCTCCCATAAATATTCCGATCTTCTTAATCAGGTCGTCATTCTTCTCCAGTAGTGTTGCAATTTCCTCCTCATATCCATCGCGTGTAGACTTAAGTTCTTCTTCTAGCTCGATGATCCTTGACTTCGCCTTCTTCAGATCTATCATGTCTGCGCACATCTGATTCTCCTGGCGGCGAATGTGTTGGTTTAGTTCCTGGATGAAA
Organism: Triticum aestivum; assembly: GCF_018294505.1. Classification (NCBI taxonomy): domain Eukaryota; kingdom Viridiplantae; phylum Streptophyta; class Magnoliopsida; order Poales; family Poaceae; genus Triticum; species Triticum aestivum. The sequence continues at coordinate 278,417,063 of NC_057800.1, read as the reverse complement.
GCTGCAATTGATCTATCCTTCCTGGTGCTGATCATCTCCCATTGCTCGTCTCGGCGCCCACATATTTGGTAGATAGTGTCCTTAAGATCCTTGTGATATACTTCTCCAATGCGTCCCATGGTGATGTGAGCTGCCATACTCTTTCCTAAACTCCAGGTTGGTGCGTCGAAGGGAAACTCTATGGGTTTAGTGACTGGGATGAATGTCCTTCCTGGAACTTGAACTTGAATCATCCATCGCTCCTCTTCTGGTAAAGTGGCGTTGTAGGTCCCGGTGAAGCTTGGTATTCCTATGCTCAGGTACCTAGTGACTTCCTTCAAGTGTCATCCAAAAGGTGCATCTTCATCCGGTTGTGCAAACTTGTTCTTCATCTCCGCCATCCTAAAGAGTAGAAAATGGAGAGGATTTAGAAATGAGAAGAGAATAGTGATCTAGGTCTTTAGCTTAGTGGTCGTGTCCTACACTCAGCGTGTGCTCTGATACCATCTTTGTAGCGACCTGACCTCAAACGGTCAAGTCTCTGTGCTTCAGTGTCATCCCTGGATCGGTAATGCTGACACACACAGTACTCGAAGGATTTATAATAGAGTAGCAATCACACACTTATTACATCGAAAATATCAAAAGAGAACTTATTACAATAATATGGCTTAAGGCCATCTAACACGATAACAGCGGAAGGCTTGGAAGATAAAGTGAGTCCATCAACTCCAACGGCATGGCTGAGCTGCACGGCAACGACCTAACGAACCTTACTCCTCGTCTGAAAAGTCTGCAACATAATACGTTGCAGCCCAAAAACAGGTCAGCACATGGAATATGCTGGCAAAGTAACACAGTAGAGCAAGAACAGAATAATGCTATCACTGCATGCATATTTGGCTGGTAGAAGGCTCTATGGTTATAGTTTTGCGAAAAGCCAATTTTTCCCTACAACAAAGGAATAGATTTTAAATTTACTATCATGTTAGTTGAAACATTATTGAGAAGGTTCCTCCAACTCAATCCCAATTAAAGTGATTAACAACCAAACAATATTAATTAAGAGTGATGAGATACTTAAGATACTCCAAGTACTAGATACTCAAGATTGTCCATAACCGGGGACACGGCTAACCATGATTAGTTTATACACTCTGCAGAGGTTTGCGCACTTTTCCCCACAAGACCCGATCCCCTCCATTAGATTTCTCGCTGTAACACCCCGGATGTAACTTTCCCAATTTGTACTCCAACTCTTGTCGTTTCCGGTGTTAAGTTATATTTATTTCTCGGGTTCGGGTCTTTGTCTCCGTGTGTTGTGTCTGTTGTCATGCATCTCATATCATGTCATCATGTGCATTGCATTTGCATACGTGTTCATCTCATGCATTCGAGCATTTTCCCCGTTGTCCGTTTTGCATTCCGGCGCTTCGTTCTCCTCCGGTGGTCATTTCTAGCTTTCTTTCGTGTGTAGGGTTTAAAAATTTCCAGATTGGACCGAGACTTGCCAAGCGGCCTTGGTTTACTACCGGTAGACCGCCTACCAAGTTTCGTATCATTTGGGCTTCGTTTGATACTCCAACGGTTAACCGAGGGACCGAAAAGGCCTCGTGTTTGTTGCAGCCCAACACCCCTCCATTTTGGCCCAAAACCCACCAAACTCTGTCCCATCTTCTAGAGCGTTCGATCACGATCGCGTGGCCGAAAACCGCACCTCATTTGGACTCTCCTAGCTCCACTTATGCCTATAAATACACCCCCCCCCTTTCCAAATCTCGGATCTCTCCCCGTCCAACCCTAAAAAAAAGATCTCGCGCACCGGACACGTCCGGACGCGCCGGACACGTCCGCCGCTCCGCCCGGTCCAATGACGCGCCGCCACCTGTCCCGCGGGGGACCGCTTCGCCGCCTCCCAGCCGC